>NC_091117.1:17370000-17392500 GCF_040183065.1 Periplaneta americana | reverse complement strand
TACTATGACACTTTTATGTTTATAAGTGTTAGTTGGAGGTATTTCAGTGAGCAATTTATTCTTCCTGCTGGTTCTATCTCTTTCGAGTAGGTCGATGGCATGATCGACTTAATCCTAAAAAGGTAAAAGTTTTCTTAAAATAATAACTTTCAATACTAACATTTACGAACTGCAAAACTATTATTTCAGGATACAATCTCAACGAAAAGTACTTACGTATACTTCCTGTCTCCTTTCACTGCTGACTATAATTTAGAGCTTGTAAGACTTTGTTTTCATTTAAGAGAAAAAGTTGAAAATAACAATTTTCACTTCAACGGTAATTACACAGTGTTCCCATTGTTGGCATTCGCAGGCTTTTTGTTGTCCCTCTCACTTACATTTACAATGTAAGGCAATGATTCAGCGTAACAAAATTTTAACAAGTAACTGAGAAAATATATAATTTTCAATAAAAATCGCAAATGATCGATTATACACCCACTGATTGACTTTACCCACTTCTACGGTACCAACTTCTTTCAGTAAGCCCACGATGTCGTCATGCTGAATGCCAGCTATCCCTCCCCCCGTTCGTCCCTTGGATGTCAGTGCCATACAAAAATGAGAGATGATTAGTCATTGATATTTTGAAGTAACTTCGCATGATAAATGTCATATTATTTAAGCTGAAAAATCTTATATTTTATCAACAGTAATCTCACTAGAGGTTTTGATTTATCTAGAGAAAATCAAAACTCGAGTGGGATTTAATTGACTATTACACGATTAGAAGAAAGTAGGCTATATAAAGATTAGAAGTAACAAAGTGTACAATAAAATATTAATTGACTTACGAAAATACAACTGTCTTCAAATGTATTATTGTACCATCTCAACATTACGCTAGATGGCAGTAGTGTTTTATGATGATGTTTTCTTGTTACCGGTATCAGTTGTGCCAACTATGGAATCATCATTGAACTCTGTGGACTGTTACTAGTCAAGAAGGCTTTGTTGATTCAGTTTCATTTTTATTAAAACATTTGCATTCCATTTCAATCATCCGGATCCCAGTAATCAACGTCACTTGACAAATGATTTTCAATAAATCTTAGTATTAAACAATCTCTGATACGTGACTATCCATAATATATAGCAGAAGCTATAACAAACATAACCTAAATAATATAAACAAGTTTTAGAAAAGTTATGAAATAAAAAATAAACGTGTATAATTTTAAAAGAAACAATTATTGAAAGTACAATTTTCAAATTTGAATGTTTTGGTGGTTGATGTTATATTGGACGTGTGCGTAAAAGAAGTGAACTCGTTTGTGTACATGGCGTATCCCTCAACTCATTCAGGATTTCCGAATGATGACCAGTGATCTTTATTAATTCTTGTTCTTGAATGCCAAAATGCGAGTCATATTTGAAACTGCTGTGCATCGACTGGAGTGGTTTGTAATTTTCTGTTTTTTGGCGGCCAGACCAGTGCAGTTTGAAATGCTGGCAAACAAAGAAACAAATGCTAGGGTAGTGATAAAAATAAACAAATGCTAGGGACGCGATAAAATTAAACAAATGCTAGGGACGCGATAAAATTGTGCGATAAGCAGCCATGATTGGTTGAAAGACGTCCTTTCGTACCGTTTTATTGGTCGAAAGTAGTATGACGTAGTAAAAGTGTAATAGTCATGGAAAAAAAAAATTCTAAAATGTAAGATATACTTTTCATTTCTTGAACTTTCCTCTATTACTCGCATTTACTTACCTAACACCCTATGTACGATATTGTAGGAATGTTGCAATTAAAATTGCATCCCAAGCCAAACCACTCGCCCTGTCCACCACAAAACTCTAGATACCTCCCTTGTTACTTTTTTGTGAGTTGACTGGGCTGTCACTAGGTCTGATTAAACAAGGAGGATGGAATACTGGAAGAGCTCATGGCTCCACACTAGTTAAGTAGTTTTACAACACTTGTGAATTCTGATGCCGCTACACAGCATCTCAACTGATTGGGAGCGCCGTCTCAATTGCATGGAAGTACTGCGTCATTATATCTCTGAACTGAAGTAGGCAATTAACCCGGAGCTGTATCGACAGCCGCCTCCAACTGGTTTATTTTCACAGCACTTGTCGTTTCTAAGCTCGGAAGGCACGTTCTCTTGAAATTCGAGTTTAAGAGATATGTACCTGCTTCTGGAAACACTTCGCTTTATAGACGGCGATTTTCCTTTGCACAGTTACGAAGTCTGCCTAATGTGTGTGTTTTTTTTTTCTTTGTATGTATGTATGTATGCATGCATGTATGTATGTATGTATGTATTTTTGGTTGGTTATTTAACGACGCTGTATCAACTACTAGGTCATTTAGCGTCGATGGGATTGGTGATAGTGAGATGGCATTTGGCGAAATGTGGCCGAGGATTCGCCACAGATTACCTGGCATTCACCTTACAGTTGGGGAAAACCTCGGAAAAACCCAACCAGGTAATTAGTCCAAGCGAGGATCGAACCCACACCCGAGCGCAACTTCAGACCGGCAGGCAAGCGCCTTAACCGACTGAGCCACGCCGATGGTCTGTATGTATGTATGTATGTATGTATGTATGTATGTATGCATGCATGTATTTTTTTATTGGGTTATTTTACGGCGCTGTCTGAATGAAATGAAGGTGATAATGCCGGTGAAATGAGTCCAGGATCCAGCACCGAAAGTTACCCAGCATTTGCTCGTATTGGGTTGAGGGAAAACCCCGGAAAGAAACCTCAACCAGGTAACTTGCCCCAACCGGGATTCGAACCTTGGCTACCTAGTTTCGCGGCCAGACGCGCTGACCGTTACTCCACAGGTGTGGACCGTGTATGTATGCATGTATGTATGTATTTTTAGTTGATTATTTAAAGCCACTCTATCAACTACTAGGTTATTCAGCGCCGATGGGATTGGTGATAGCGAGATGGTATTTGACGAGATGAGGCCGAGGATTCGCCATACATTACCTGGCATTCACCTTACTGTTGGGGAAAACCTCGGTAAAAACCCAACCAGGTAATCAGCACAAGCGGGGATCGAACCCGCGCCCGAGCGCAACTTCACAACGGCAGGCAAGCGCCTTAACCGGCTGAGCCAAGCCGGTGACATGTATGCATGTGTGTATGTATGTATGTATGTATGTATGTATGTATGTATGTATGTATGTATGTATGTATCTATGTATGTATGTATGTATTTTTATTGGGTTATTTTAAGATGTTGTATCAACATCTCAGGTTATTTAGCGTCTGAATGAAAGTATCGGGTTGAGGGAAAACCCCGGGATTTGAACCCGGGCCACCTGGTTTCGCGGCCAGACGCGCTAACCGTTACTCCACAGGTGTGGAGTGTATGTATGTATGTATGTATGTATGTATGTATGTATGTATGTATGTATGTATGTAATGTATTATATGTTATGCAAGTAACTATATACGCATATATGTATGCTTAAAACATGAAAAATGTATGAATTGCATGTATGTATAGGCTACATGTAAACATGTGTATGTATGTATGTATGTATGTATGTATGTATGTATGTATGTATGTATGTATGTATGTATGTATGTATGTATGTATGTATGTATGTATGTACGTATGTACGTATGTATGTATGTATAGGCTACATGTAAACATGTGTATGTATGTATGTATGTATGTAATGTATTATATGTTATGCAAGTAACTATATACGCATATATGTATGCTTAAAACATGAAAAATGTATGAATTGCATGTATGTATAGGCTACATGTAAACACGTGTATGTATGTATGTATGTATGTATGTATGTATGTATGTATGTATGTATGTATGTATGTATGTATGTATGTATTTATGTATGTGTGTATGTATGTGTGTAGGCCTATGTATGTATGTGTGTATGTATGGTATGTGTGTATGTACGGTATGCATATATGTATGTTTAAAAAATATAAATAATGTATGAATTGCATATATGTGTACATGTAAACATAATGTATATGTATATACGTGCGTGCGTATGTGTGTTATGTGTATGTAGGCCTATTATTGTTAATTAATTCATATATGCTAATTTTGTATTCCTTCTATGTAATACAATGTTTATTATGTATCTTTGTTATTTATTCTCTTTATTCTATCTTTTGTAGTTTTTGATATTCCTCTGAAGAATTTAAAAAATATTAAACCCTATTAATGTATTGATTTTACACTGAAATTCTCTTGTATGCTTTTGTGTCTCAGGCAGCATCTGTTTAGAGCAACGTTTTTCAACCTTTCTCAAGACGTGGCACACTCATATAATTCAAACCAGTGATTCCAAACCAGGAGGGAATTTTGAGGATTTTAGGAGGGAATGTGTTTACGAATGCTGACTTTTGCCGAAAGTTGACTCTTGTGGACTCACTTTTTTTTACTACTCTTTTCACTTTTATTTTTCCAATTTTTTTCTACGACAGTCTTCATTTTCTCGCGACACATCGGTTTAGAGAATGTATGTTAAAATATATGTGAATTTATAAACCGAAGAAGTGTCGTTGCCCAGTAACATTACAGACAATGGTGATTGTGGTTAGGTGGACCCCTCTCACTCAGCCCCGATCCGAACCTGGTGTCCCAGCATTGGACGCAGACCCGGGCATCCCTGGGCGCCGTGTGTACTGCAGTAATCAGTGATTTGTAATCACTTCGTGACGACGCTCAGCCAATGAATAAGTCAACATGTTTTTCCCAGTTCCGCTGCAAGATTTAAACACTCTGACGTTTTATACACGCTTTTTACTCCTCTTCTTCCCTTTTTTTGTTGCGTCAGAAGGAAAAAACAAGACGTTACGTCATGGAAGTATAAATTATTCCCGGACGTACTTAGCCGTCTCCATATATATGTAAAAAAGAGGAATTGTAGATACAAAATGAATGAGATCTCCACGATCATTTGAATGTCGTTTATCTGGGCTTCCTAAGAAATGCAAAGGCTATTGCTTCCTCTTACATATTTAACGGCGTGGACACTGATGACAATGGCGTCCGCGGATTGAATTTCCATTTTCTCTTTGTTCACAAGTAAAGCGAAAGAAGAGATTCGATGCTTCCCATTGTTTTGACACAGGGATAAAAAAAAAAAAAAAGAAAACTCATGCTGTCGCAGCGCCTCTGACGGGTCTCTTCGCAAGTAGTAACATCCGACTTCTGCAGTGGGGCTATTAAAGTTGAACTTATGACTTGTTACTATATGACAGCGGTGGCGAAAATGTAATCGTGCGCCGAGCCACTGTGTAACCTGCAACGTGCATAGCACCTATGGAGGGAGGGGGACACCCGAAGGGGAAGTGAAGCAACTGTCTGACTTATTAACGGATTTTCATTTCCCTTACATCAAGCCCTAATACAGTATAAGGCTACAATAGTAATATACGTTACAATAGCGATATGTTGACGTTTTCATGTTCGAGGAAAAAATTGAAAAAGCGAAAAGTAGTTGAGCTTTTTTAATTTCCGAGAACATGAAAACAAACATACCGCTCGTGTATCGTACATTATTTTGTGCGAAGATCGTTTATTACATACCTGAAAGACGAATTTCTAATTAGTTGCAATGAAATCTCTATCTTGGTTTCTGTTTAATGCCGCTACACAGCAAACAGAAAACAAAAATATCTATACTCCAGCAGGCCGTGATATACGTCTGTCTTTTTTTTCCCCCCAGTCTATAAATGCGAACTTAAAACAAACGGTAAGGTTATGTAATGACTTATTTTTCATTTTAATATTTTAACAATATTATTTATATAACATATTGCAGTAATAACATTGGCATCTGGAGTCTTGTTGATTTTTTCACGGCTTCCTTAATGTTACTTGTATCAGGAATACAATAGCTTTCGTGGAGTAGTAGACTTTACTTAATTTTTGCAAATATTTAAAAACAATAATTAACATTGCAATTTAGGTGAAATTGCAGTGGTAAGTTTTCAATTTATAATTATTACTATGTTAAACGTCTCTAAAAATAATATGTTAAAAGCCTAAAGCAGTAAAATGAATGTCGCGCTTAAGCGGTAAGAAGAGGGAAATTGTTATATGTGTTACGTTGGGAATACTGAATGTGGTATTTCACACTTTCCGCGTATTGGTTCTGTGCGGAAAACAAGCAAATACGCACGATCTCGCACAAACTAATGTTTAGTACGTGTAACGAAGAAAGAAATGAACAATATCACAACCTAAAATTAACTGTCTTCAGAATGTCTCTGCGACAAAGTTTCAAAATCAGGAATTATGTCACTTACTGCCAGTCGTAGTTGATCACGAAGGTATTTGTCTGTCAGTCGTGATCTAAATTTGGTTTTTACTATTTTAATTGTTGAAAATAATTTTTCACAAACGTAAGTTGTAGCGAACATGGCTCCAACAGAGCAAGCGAAAGAACGAAGCTTCGTATATTTATTTTTTGGCAAAGATTTGAAAGTTCAACATTTGTCAAGTCCTTACATCTAGCTTTCATTTGACATCACATAGGAAATCAGTGAGTTCAAATTGAAGAGCTAACCGCATTATTCGTACATCTGCTGAAAAAGGGTCGACGTACAGAGATGATGATGATGATGATGATGATGATGATGATGACGACAACAACAATAACACTTAACCTTTTAATGTTTCATCAGTAACATATATAATGCCGTTTTATGTTATACAACCGTTTTCCTCGTAATACTTGTGAACAAATCATACATTTAATATTCTCATCATATTGACAGCAAAAAAATGCGTCCTCCCATCCTACTTGGAATTTTCGTACATGGTTTCGAGAGAGACATATGCCACTCGCAGGTCAGAGACAGATACAAATGGAACGGAGTTTGACTCCAGTGAGTGAGAGGGTGGGGGTTGGCGGAGGTTAGAAGCAAGCGAAATGCACAGCTATCACTGCGAGCCACAATGTCTCGCGAGTCACGTTCTCGCCACGGCTGCATATGATATTGATCTTAATATGATTTGATTTAATGATATGAATAAAACTGGTACGATGGATTTGGTGATTGCTAGATGTGGTGAGACATGATTTTATTTTTTTTTAATCTTTATATTTATGACTAGAATTCACAACCTTATTAAATAAAGATCCTCACAAATATGCATGCAAATTGTGCACTTAAAATTGATGAAATACACCCCAGCAATAAAAGGTGTATGAGCTGTGCGAGAGGGGAAAGACTGAACTATTAGAAAGAGAGTTTGTTTCGTGATAGTTAATGCTATACGAATCTACCAACACGAAAGTTCATCTGAAAACTATCTTCCTCCTTCATACCCATTGCTGATACAGCCGTACCACATGTTAAAGTCACAGGATTGGTCTTACCTCCTCTACTGTATCATTCACAAATGGATAGAGAACTCAATTTTATCATCTGATTTCATTTAGTATTGTTTATTTGATTAGACTGTATTATTTAATTTGACTTGTTATTAATTATTTGATTATATGTTATTATTCATATTAGATTTGATATTACTTACAGTATTTCATTATTTAGTATTATTCAATTTGATTTTATATTACTTAATTGATTATGGAAGGAGTCCATAATTGTACCTATATTTAAGAAGGGGGACAAGACTAACTGTAGTAACTTTCAAGAAATATCACTTTCATTGTCGTCGTACAAAATTTTGTCCAATGTTCTTTTGAGAAGATTAGCTCCATATGTAGCTGAAATTATTGGGGATCATCAATGTGGTTTTAAACGTAATAGATCGACAATTGATCAGATTTTTTGTATTCGACAGATATTGGAGATAAAATGGGAGTATAATGGTAGAGTACATCAGTTATTCATAGATTTCAAAAAGGCATATGACTAGGTTAAGAGAGACGTTTTATATAACATTCTTATTGAATTTGGTATTCCCAAGAAACTAGTTCAATTAATTAAAATGTGTCTCAATGAAACTTACAGCAGAGCCCGTATAGGCCACATTCTGTCCGATGCTTTTCCAATTCACTGCGGGCTAAAGCAAGGAGATGTACTGTCACCTTTACGTTTTAACTTCGCTCTAGAGTATGCCATTAGGAAAGTCCAGGATAACAGACAGGGTTTGGAGTTGAACGGGTTACATCAGCTGCTTGTCTATGCGGTTGTCGTGAATATGTTAGGAGAAAATCCAGAAACGATAAGGGAAAGCACGGAAATTTTACTTGAAGCAAGTAAAGCGATAGATTTGAAAGTAAACCCCGAAAAGACTAAGTATATGTTTATGTCTCGTGACCAGAATATTGTACGAAATGGAAATATAAAAATTGGAGATTTATCCTTCGAAGAGATGGAAAAATTGAAATATCTTGGAGCAACAGTAACAAATATAAATGACACTCGGGAGGAAATTAAACGCAGAATAAATGTGGGAAATGCCTGTTATTATTCGGTTAAGAAGCTTTTGTCATCCAGTCTGCTGTGAAAAATCTGAAAATTAGAATTTATAAAACAGTTATATTATCGGTTGTTCTGTATGGTTGTGAAACTTGGACTCTCACTTTGAGAGAGGAACAGAGGCTAAGCGTGTTTGAGAATAAGATTCTTAGGAAAATATTTGGGGCTAAAAGGGATGAAGTTACAGGAGAATGGAGAAAGTTACACAACACAGAGTTGCACGCATTGTATTCTTCACCTGACATAATTAGGAACATTAAATCCAGACGTTTGAGATGGGCAGTGCATGTAGCACGTATGGGCGAATCCAGAAATGCATATAGAGTATTAGTTGGGAGGCCGGAGGGAAAAAGATCTTTGGGGAGGCCGATACGTAGATGGGAGGATAATATTAAAATGGATTTGAGGGTTGTGGGATATGATGATAGAGACTGGATTAATCTTGCACAGGATAGGGACCGATGGCGGGCTTATGTGAGGGCGGCAATGAACCTTCGGGTTCCTTAAAAAAAAACATTTGTAAGTAAGTAATTACTTAATTGATTACATGTTATTATTCAAATTTGATTTGATATTATTTACGGTATTTGATTGGTTGGTATTATTTAATTTGATTTGATATGATTTATTTGATTAAACAGTAGTAGCCTATTTAATTTAATTTGTTATGATTTGTTTAATTAGATGGCATTATTTAATCGTTTCCTTCATTATATGGAATTATTTAAATTCAATTGATATAATTGATTTCGTTATATGGTATTATTTCAGTTTGTGTGGTTTTATTATGTGGTATTATATAATTTGATTTCATGATTTTTGTGGTTATATATTATCATTCAATTTTATATGATATAATTTATTTTTATATGATTTTATGATAGGTATATAATCTGATCTAATATGATTCATTTACTTATTTTTGGTAGAATTTAATTTGATTTGGATATAAGTTTTATTAGGGGAAATCGGGCAAATATGGACACTCAGATAATATGATCACTTTTAAGGTAATGCCTATGTTACTCTAATTCTTCGTGAGTTACGAAGCATCAGATAGTATGTTGGTAAACCTGAACTAAGGTGGCAAAACGTAATAGTGTTGACGCTGCTGGACATGTGAACGATACAAATACAAATATTATGTATGTGACTACACTTCGGAGCATAGCAAAAATAGTTCTGTTGTTGATTTTTACATGATTTACTTAAGCAATGACTGCCACAAAATATGTGTTAATAGTACTGAAAAACTTTACAGGCAATGCAAGAAGTGTTCTGTTACTTCACCAATAACTTTATTCTGTGAACGGTTAGTGGAGAAAGGATTAAATACATGTATATTTTGCATTAAATATCTGTAGTGCTCGGGAAAAGTGACACAAGTCAGTTTCCACAAAGTTTTTTTGATAATGTATTGACAACTTACGGAACATCTGTTCGCTTGAAAAAAAAATACATAGGTATTCCTCCCATTATAATAATTCATACAGAAAAAAAATAAAATCGACATAAACAGTGTAAGTTGTCAATAAATGATCAAAAAAGGTTTGTGGAAACTGACTTATGTCACTTTTCCCGAGCACTGCAGGTATATGCTTAAAATATTAAAATGCATTTAATTCCTATACTGTTCATATTACCAACATATTATGCGCCCATATTATATTACAGCACAGATAATATATGGCACTTGTAAGGTTCTAGTAAAAAGCATATATATGCGACTTAAAAGAATAATTTTAATATTTGAATAGGTCATATCTTTTAAAATAGATATACTCTAAAATGTTTTAAGTTTGTACGCTGTTCTCATTCCTCAAGTGCAAGATACAGAGTAAAATGCCTTATGGTGTCCATATTTGCCTGACTTCCCCTATATGGGATTGAATTTATTTGATATGGTTGATTTGATTACACTGTTTTATTTAATTTAATTTTATATGATTTATTTAATTAGATGGTATTGTTTAATTGCAATTGTTACTACTTACTAGGTTTCATTGAAGTACTTCATCCGAATTAATATGATTTTATATTTGGTGTAATTATACATGTGGCTACACTGTTTTACATACCTATTACTATTTCAGACCTTTAATTTGATTATGTAATGTTATTTAATGTTAGTTGGGAGGCCGGAGGGAAAAAGACCTTTAGGGAGGCCGAGACGTAGATGGGAAGATAATATTAAAATGGATTTGAGGGAGATGGGATATGATGATAGAGAATGGATTAATTTTGTTCAGGATAGGGACCAATGGCGGGCTTATGTGAGGGCGGCAATGAACCTGCGGGTTCCTTAAAAGCAAGTAAGTAAGTAAGTAAGTAAGTAAGTAAATGTTATTTAATTTTGCTTGTTAAGTTTTATTTGATTATGTAATATTATTTAATTTGATTAGTTACTTTTTATTTTATTAAATAATATTATTTAATTCAAATTATTATGTTATATTTGATTATTATCTACTGGGTGTTCATTTCAAAGTGTGTCATTACGTCACTGTTGTGAGTCAGGGATTTGAAGCGAGTTTCAGCTTTTATGTCAGAGAAGTTGCCTATTAATCAAGGCGTTCAATCTGAACTTAAGAACGTGTACGGTATAACTTGAACGTCGTAGCTACAGATGGCGGTCTGTAAAGTCTGCGTGCTACCATAACCTCTTTCGAATTGTGTTTTGCGCGGGCAAGTCGTACGCAGGGTATTTGTTATCGTCGGTTGCGTACGGCAACATTCCACAACACAAATCAAATGCTCCGTGTCCATGTTAACCGTCCAAGTTAATATCAACAAATACGTAAGTAATCGTCTTAACCCTCTCCCCATATCTCGACATTAAGAAAAAACTCACCTCAGTACGTGTTTCCAAACAGTTCACATTCCTGCCTCTACAGGCGTTACCGTACGTACCGGTAAGTACTCTTCAGAATGAACGCCATACTTGCTAGGCAACTTCTCTGGCAAATAGGTAATACGCCTCTGCGGAAGTGTAGGAAGATTGAATTCTCTAGACTCATCGACTGGCCTCATGACGGCATGCAGCGAGCTATGACACATTTTGAACTGAACGCGCAGTATTATTATTTCATTTGATTTATTACGTTTGCATTTTATTGTGTAATTTAGGAAGGGAAGTGCATCAGAGATTGTTTTTATGTTTACTCTCCGCTGTGACATTCAAATTGCAAATGAGATACTTACTTACTTACTCCATGGCGATTACGTTCCTTGAAGGAACAGAGCCTGCCTAGCAATAGAAGCCCATTCTCTTCTGTCCTGAGTTGTTCTCCTCCATGCCCTTATACCCATCTTCTTTATATCTTCTTCAATGCCTTCAGTCCATTTCTTCCTAGGTCTCCCAACACATCTTCTACCATCCGGCTTCCCTCTATAAATCTTTTTCGGTAATAATCCCTCTTCACTTCTTTCAACATGGCCGGCCCATCTCAACTTTGCGCTTCTAATTACACCAATTATATGCGGTCCACCATATATCTCCTAAAGTTCCTTGTTAGTTCTAATTTTCCATTCTCCATTTTGAGCCCATATATTCTTCTCAAAATTTTCTTTTCTCATGCCGCAATTTTCCTTTAATCATATATTAGTAAAGAAGCCAATGAGATAATAAGTTGTTATTAAGCATAGCTAACTTGACAATTGCCATACAAAACATATCGGGTTCCCATTTGTAATTAAGAATTTGATCGACATATTTTGAACATTATTTAAGTAAGGAATATGTCATTATTTGCAACAATGTCCCCTTCAATATACTGTCTTTAATTTTTATTTTTCTATTGTGTATAGGAACAACAATTGGTCAACTGCTGTGGAGTGACGATTAAGCCTGCGTCATCGTGAAACGAGCTGACCTGGGTTCAAATCCTGGTTGGGACAAGTCACCTGGTTGATGTATTTCCGGGGTTTTCCCTCAACCAGGCAATGAACCTCCGGGTTCCTTAAAAGCTAGTAAGTTTTTTTGAAATAATAATAATAATAATAATAATAATAATAATAATAATAATAATAATAATAATAGGAAGCATGGTAAATTAAATGAAGCATGATCGCTTAAAATAACATTTAAAGTAAATCTAATTTGTATTTATTCTTCAATTTGAGTTGTTACATCTTATTTGATTATGTAGTATTATTTTATTTGAACTGACACATTTTATTTAATTACTCAATATTTTTTTTTTAATTTCATTTAGTATAATTTTATTTTATTTGGGGGTGTTAACTCGATTCAATATGAATATATTTCAGATGATTAAATCAATTGGATTGTAATCTTTGATTTCTCATGATATGATAATGCACGATAGTGATTTGTTATGGTGTTATTACTTTATTTTATATGTGACGTGATTTACATTTTATTTGGTATGATTTGATTAAATAATACTATGTCGCTTGATATGATACGATCTGATATTATTTTGTACTGCGTTGATTTAGCATAGGCCTACTGTTTCATTGGTTACTCGCACTAATACGGTTTGGTATTATGCAGATACAGCTTGATGTCCAATGTGTTTTGACATATGTTATGATTTGACATATAATCTGATGTGTTACATGACATGACATCTGGTTCAAATTCCACGTATAGTATTGCAATCTAACATCATATTCAAATAATGGACAACCCCTTGATACAATAATCAATTCTCCTTGAAGAAAGTCGAACAAAGAGAAAATATTATGTAGTATTGATTGGGGGCCCGAGCAGGCCTGTGCTTCTGCTAATTCAGTGCGTCGTGAAGGAGGGGGATGCTGTCGTACGGAATCCTTTAGTTTTCAGCGGCCGGCATTTTCCTCTTTGTGGCCGAGGCGCTTTGTCAGACCAAATTCTGTGGTCTTCGTCCCGACATGCAACTAAAGGAATCCGCTGGGCGACCCATCTACAGCTCGTAGCAATGGTAACGCATCTTCCTGATCCGGACAAGACTTTATTCTGGCCTAAACTTCTGCACTCGCGCCCTTACATCCTTCCTCCATATCAATATTCTAATTTGCTGCTTAGATCCTTCCTCCATATCAATATTCTTATTTGCTGCTTACATCCTTCCTCCATATCAATATTCTTATTTGCTGCTTACATCCTTCCTTTATATCAATACTCTTCTTATTTGCTGCTTACATCCTTCCCCCATATCAATATTCCTTATTTGCTGATTACATCCTTCCTTTATATTAATATTCTTCTTATTTGCTGTTTATTTGCTTCTTCCATATCAATATTCTTCTTATTTGCTGTTTACATCCTTCTTCTATATCAATATTCTTCTTATTTTCTGTTTACATCCTTCTTCTATATCAATATTCTTCTTATTTGCTGTTTACATCCTTCTTCCATATCAATATTCTCCTTATGTACTCCTTATATCCTTCTTCCATATCAATATTTTTCTTATTTGCTGTTTACATCCTTCTTCCATATCAATATTCTTCTTATTTGCTGTTTACATCCTTCTTCTATATCAATATTCTTCCTATTTGTTTTTTACATCCTTTCTCCATATCAATATTCTTCTTATTTGCTGTTTACATGCTTCTTCCATATCAATATTCTTCTTATTTGCTGTTTACATCCTTCTTTTATATCAATATTCTTCTTATTTTCTGTTTACATCATTCTCCTATATCAATATTCTCCTTATTTGCTGTTTACATCCTTCTTCCATATCAATATTCTCCTTCTGTACTCCTTATATCCTTCTTCCATATCAATATTCTTCTTATTTGCTGTTTACATCCTTCTTCCATATCAATATTCTTCTTATTTGCTGTTTACATCCTTCTTCTATTTCAATATTCTTCTTATTTTCTGTTTACATCCTTTCTCCATATCAATATTCTTCTTATTTGCTGTTTATATGCTTCTTCCATATTAATATTCTTCTTATTTGCTGTTTACATTCTTCTTCCATATCAATATTCTTCTTACTTGCTGTTCACATCCTTCCCCCATATCAATATTCTTCTTATTTGCTGCTTACATCCTTCCTTTATATTAATATTCTTCTCATTTGCTGTTTATATGCTTCTTCCATATCAATATTTTTCTTATTTTCTGTTTACATCCTTCTTCTATGTCAATATTCTTCTTATTTGCTGTTTACATCCTTTCTCCATATCAATATTCTTCTTATTTGCTGTTTATATGCTTCTTCCATATCAATATTCTTCTTATTAACTGTTTACATCCTTCTTCTATATCAATATTCTTCTTATTTGCTGTTTACATCCTTCTTCTATATCAATATTCTTCTTATTTGCTGTTTACATCCTTCTTCTATATCAATATTCTTCTTATTTGCTGTTTACATCCTTTCTCCATATCAATATTCTTCTTATTTGCTGTTTACATCCTTCTTCTATATCAATATTCTTCTTATTTGCTGTTTACATCCTTCTTCTATATCAATATTCTTCTTATTTGCTGTTTACATCTTTTCTCCATATCAATATTCTTCTTATTTGCTGTTTACATCCTTCTTCTATATCAATATTCTTCTTATTTGCTGTTTACATCCTTCTTCTATATCAATATTATTCTTATTTGCTGTTTACATCCTTCTTCTATATCAATATTCTTCTTATTAACTGTTTACATCCTTCTTCTATATCAATATTCTTATTAACTGTTTACATCCTTCTTCTATATCAATATTCTTCTTATTTGCTGTTTACATCCTTCTTCTATACCAATATTCTTCTTATTTGCTGTTTACATCCTTTCTCCATATCAATATTGTTCTTATTTGCTCTTTATATGCTTCTTCCACATCAATATTCTTCTTATTTGCTGTTTACATCCTTCTTCTATATCAATATTCTTCTTATTTGCTGTTTACATCCTTCTTCCTTGTCAATATTCTCCTTATGTATTCCTTATATCCTTCCTCCATATCAATATTCTTATTTGCTGTTTACGTCCTTTCTATGTATGAATATTATTCTTATTTGTCATTTCGTACAATATTCCCGTCACGAGACATAATAATATACTTTGTCTTTTCGGGATTTACTTCCAAACCTCTCTCTTTACTTGAATAATAATAATAATAATAATAATAATAATAATAATAATAATAATTTTAAATAAGAATGTTCCAAAGTTGGAATTCAAAATGACTTTTCGTTATGAATAACGAAAGAACTAGATGCCGTGGCCATGAATTAGTAGAGGTCTTGAGTTGTGTCGGCTGCTGGTGGGTAATTCTGTGCAATGTGTTCTCGATGCTGGCTTGGAGTAGTGCACGCGCGAGCAGCCATAAAACCCATGAATGACATTTTATGGAGTGGCAAGGTCTCAAGAGAACAAAATTAATGTTACACCAGGTGACCACGGAGAGCCTTATTACCCACGGCTGTGAGCTGTGACCATCAGCCAGAGGCACTGGAGGCTAAAGAAATGGATTACTGTGTTTGAAGTAATGTGTGGGAGCTGCTCGTATGGACAACCCAATACGAGTATTGAAACAGAGATGGCAACTAAAGAACTGCCACTGACATGATATGAACACGTGTCTTAGATTGGTAAGAACATATTCAAAGAAAGCCTGAAGAAAATGAGGCCTGAGAACTATATTTCGCCTCTTCCTGGGAAGTGAAGGAAAAATAAAGCTAGAACGCTAATTTGAATAAGGAACATTATGTAAGACGGGATAAACTGACTGGCGAGGTCGTCTTCTCTCGAAGAAGAATAAAGATACGGGAATATGAACAGAAGGAGAAAGAGCAGATGAGGAAAGGAGGAGAAAGAGAAGGAAGAAGGAGACGAGAAATAAAATTAGAAAGGAGACGAGAAATAAAGGTATGATAAGGTAGGACAGGAGGAAGAGTATGAGGAAGAACGAGATGAGGGGCAAGAAGACGATAGAGAGGAAAAAGGGTATCATGAGGAAGGAAAGGAGATGAGGACGAAGAAGACGATGGAGAAGAAGAAGGAGAGAAGGTAATGAAAAGAGAGAAAATGAAGGAGATAATGTAGAAGGAGGAGGTTGTGATGAGGAAGGAGAGGAGTAAGAGTATGAGGAAGAAGTAGAGGAGGAAGGAGATGAGGATGTAGAAGACGATGGAGAAGAAGGAGAGAAGGTAATGAAAAGAGAGGAGATGAAGGAGATAATGTAGAAGGAGAAGGTTGTGATGAGGAAAGAGAGGAGGAAGAGTATGAGGAAGAAGTAGAGAAGGAAGGAGATGAGGATGAAGAAGGCGATGGAGAAGAAGGAGAGAAGGTAATGAAAAGAGAGAAGATGAAGGAGATAATGTAGAAAGAGAAGGTTGTGATGAGGAAGGAGATGAGGAAGAGTTTGAGGAAGAAGTAGAGATGGAAGGAGATGAGGATGAAGAAGACAATGGAGAAGAAGGAGAGAAGGTAATGAAAAGAGAGGAGATGAAGGAGATAATGTAGAAGGAGAAGGTTGTGATGAGGAAAGAGGGAGATGAGAAAAGAGACGACGAAGAAGAGTATGAAGAGTATAATGTAGGAGAGAAGGAAGATTATGAGTAAGAAGAATATGATGGGGAAGGAGAGGACAAAATTATGAGGAAGAAGTACGGCAAGAATAAGGAGGTGAGAAAGAGGAAGTAGATTATGAATAGGAAGGAGAGAAAGAAGATAATGGGAGAGAAACATGGAAGGAGAGAGAGAGAGAGGAGAAACTGTATGAGAATGTAGAAGAGGAAATATACGAGGAGGAAGAAGAAGAAGAAAATGAAAGGAGGTAGCATAAAGGGAGAATATTAGAAGGAGCAAAGGAACGACAAAGAGAGTAGAAGAACGAAGGAAATAAAGGATGGAATTAGAAGAGGAAGTGTGGAGGTTGAAAGGGTGTAGGAAGAAGAGAGTAAGGAGAAGAGCAAAACAAGTGAAGAAAGTGAGCGAAAAAGGGGTTGGAAAGAGCGAAATAAGAGGAGGAAGGAAAAAGAATGATGTGTAAGAAGAGAATAAAAAGAGAAATGAGATTAAGGCCCGATTGTATAAACCATTTAATCTTAGATCAGAGGTTAAATTGATCCTTGTTTCAGCTGAACTTGGAATTTTGTGTTGTATAAAGTCTAATCTGAGATTAATTTGTCTCAAACTAAAGTCAACTTTGACTGAAGAAATTTCTCCGATTAAGTTAGATGATCCAAATTCAGTTATATCTTTTCTGTTCGAAATATATGAGTGACAGATTGTGCAAATAAAATATCCATTATTATTAATATTAATAGATATGTTAGGTACATTTATATATATTTCTTTCAATTTCTTGCCTTAATACACAAACATTCTTATATTTTATAAGGCTCTATCGTGTTCAACAGTATCAAATAACATGACCTATGATTATATTATGTTTATAACAACCATTAATTATTAATGGATATGACAGGTACATTCATAAATGTTCAATTAATTGTATTACTAAACGAAATTGTCGTTTTATAAAGCTTTATTATGTTTAGCAGTATCAAACACCATAACATGATAACAACTTGGAGAACAGTCAACCTTCTTCTTATTGTCCGCCATTATTTACATAGCACAAAAAACCAGTGTCTCCAACAGAGTGTAATACGGAAAGTCGCCAAAAAGTAGTTATAAAGTAGCTAGATTTCTCATTATCAACAAAGAAAATTAAATTTTGTCACTATGGGGTGTTAAAAAGGTCACTAAATCCCTATTTAAGCAATATAAAAGTTAAAAGAAATTGTTGTTGAAAAAGAGTTAAATTCGCTAGATTGGCAACACTGAACAAACCTGTATAACATGGTCCGCGCATCACGTATTTCACCTGTTTATGCGAAGTTGCCAAATCCTTTTCACGTGAACTTAGATTGCATTTGAACCAAGGTAATTTGATCGCAGAAAAGTTTTATACAATAGAAGAAGTGTCTGAACTCGGTTCACTTTCCGATCTTCGATCAAAGTTGATCTTTAGTCAGGGAGTTTTATACAATTGGGCCTAATAGATCGAAATTAGGAGAAGACAGGAATTGGAGGAATGATAATGATGATGATGATGATGATGATGATGATGATGATGATGATTTCTTGGGTTCAGTGCTTTACACAGAGACACATACCGGTAGATATATCTTTGATAAAGAATTGAAGAACAATCAATCATAGCAGTTCTCGTGTTAGCTGTAGAGTCTTACCTCGGTAGGCAAATGCTTATTGATTCCTGAGGGGGGAGGGGGGCACCGCGGGGGCTTGGTGTTATTATGACAACCGGAATCCCGGCTCCTTCGCCGCACTGGGAGTTTTATGCCCGGATTAGGGGTGTTAGGCGCGGCCATCTTACCACACTTGTCACATTAATGAATTAGCACAGGGCGCGGATTACCCCCACCACGCGGCTTGCCGGCATGTGAAGACTTGAGCCACGTACCTGGCTTTGGGACTCTTCGCCAGTTTTTACTTACTCATTACGCCAAGTAGCGGTTAAAGCGCAGTTTTAGTGCTGTGTTGAAACCGTGGCCGTCGTGTCGAATTCTTATTCCTCTGTATTTGTTGCCAGTGTTATCCTGTGTTATTTTTATAATAATCCCCATCATTACAGGAGTGTCAGCGTGTACGTTGAGTGAAAGTAATGCATTTGAATCCCGCCTGACGCAAAAGGCTTGTGCAAACTGTTTGTTACTATTTCTATGTCACCTATAGCCCGAGTCTTCTTATTTTATACCCTAATGGCGATTTTTTATTCGACAGATAACGGAGAAAAAATGGGAGTATAATGGTAGAGTACATCAGTTATTCATAGATTTCAAAAAGGCATATGATTCGGTTAAGAGAGACGTTTTATATGATATTCTTATTGAATTTGGTATTCCCAAGAAACTAGTTCGATTAATTAAAATGTGTCTCAGTGAAACGTACAGCAGAGTCCGTATAGGTCAGTTTCTGTCAGATGTGTTTCCAATTCACTGTGGGCTAAAGCAGGTATGCTCATTCTCTGACTCCCGATTACGTTCTGTAGTCACAACCTTCGAATGTAGAGCGTGCTGTTCCCCGTTCGAAGCCCGACTGATGACTGCGGAAGGCAGTTCAAGTACTTAGTAAACGCACGAACAGTGCGGGACAATGACACTGTCAAAACCTTCTGTAGGCAAACGATCATTCCGTACAGTGTGGGAGGAAGACTATTTTTGTTGTACGTTCGGTGAAAACGGAAAGTGATTACTATATTGTAAGGTACTGTCAGGAATACTACTGAGCAACATAAAACTACATTATAGGCTCTGCTACCCAGAACATGCCGAAGTGACAGAGAAGCTGTTTTTTGTAATATAGCCTATTTTCATATACCAACATTATTATTATTATTATTATTATTATTATTATTATTATTATTATTATTATTATTGTGGTGATATTATTCCAGCAGAAATAGATATTTTGATAAAATAATTTTTCAGGGATGCAACGTGCACTACAGCTTCAAGAATTGAAAGCACTTCATGAAAGGCCAAACATTGAAGAGAGTCGAACAATTCAGAGTCTATGTTTCGGAGCAAGTTAGCCCATGTAGTATGTTGGGAATTAGGTAAGGCACTAAAACCCTTCACGGATGGTGAACTTGTAAAGAGATGTATGGTGCCTGAACAAAATATAGTTAATTATGGCTCTGTACTGCAACAGTTCAAATGTGAATTCACAGAACATAGTTTTAGTGATTTTAGACGTATGGAGAGTTATATTAGTATTTTTGTCAATCTTTTCATAAATTTAGTACAATCCGTGAGAGTGCAGTTCCAGGACGAGCTAATTGATTTACTAAGTAACGTAGAATCCAGAACTAAATGCAGAGAATATGACTTGACAAGCATAGAATTATTTAAAAAATGAACAAATATAAATATTACAAGATGAGCTTATTTGTTGCCACTATGTTAGCTACCTTCGCCTCTACATATGTGTGCGAACAATTATTTTCGAGAATGAAGGTCACTAAATCCAAACATATGTCCCGATTAACAGATGAGCATCTTTAGCGCATTGCAGTAATTTCGTTAGAAATAGATTCCAGATTACTTGCAGAAAAGAATGCAGATGTTGAATAGACCGCAAAGTAGGCTGTATGGTGGAATATGAAAATGTTATTATCTATGATATTATTATATATAACTATATTAAATATAATAAATAATGTAATAACTAAATATTACAGTGTATACTCTTTCCTTTTTCAAATTCACTTTATTATCCTATTTGTAAGAGCGTAAGAACTATGCCACAGGCGGTGCTGCAATGTAGTTGCGGAGCCCAGTCCGTACGCTGTGTGTGTTATGCAGTGCAGCATCATCCGTGTAATCGGGGCTTTTACAATTTTGAGCATACCTGGGCTAAAGCAAGGAGATGCACTATCACCTTTACTTTTTAACTTTTCTCTAGAGTATGCCATTAGGAAAGTCCAGGATAACAGAGAGGGTTTGGAATTGAACGGGTTACATCAGCTGCTTGTCTATGTGAATATGTTAGGAGAAAATCCACAAACGATTAGGGAAAATACGGGAATTTTACTTGAAGCAAGTAAAGAAATAGGTTTGGAAGTAAATCCCGAAAAGACGAAGTATATGATTATGTCTCGTGACGAGAATATTGTACGAAATGGAAATATAAAAATTGGAAATTTATCCTTTGAAGAGGTGGAAAAATTCAAATACCTGGGAGCAACAGTAACAAATATAAATGATACTCGTGAGGAAATTAAACACAGAATAAATATTGGAAATGCCTGTTATTATTCGGTTGAGAAGCTTTTATCATCCAGTCTGCTGTCAAAAAATGTGAAAGTTAGAATTTATAAAACAGTTATATTACCGGTTGTTCTATATGGTTGTGAAACTTGGACTGTCACTTTGAGAGAAGAACATAGGTTCAGGGTGTTTGAGAATAAGGTGCTTAGGAAAATATTTGGGACCAATGGCGGGCTTATGTGAGGGCGGCAATGAACCTCCGGGTTCCTTAAAAGCAAGTAAGTAAGTAAGTAAGTAATGGCGAAGTGCATCAACATCGATTAAAAACGCAGAAATCATAGATTACGAAACGACGGTTAAACAGTAACCGTGGTTAAAATGTAATTTCTGTGCACCATTCATAATCACCGATTACTAAAACATGGCTAGCTGACACCTCATTTAACCACAGTAAAGTCTGTGATTGTACATTGTTTCTACAAAATGACCAAAGGAAATGTTCCATACGTCTGCAAAGATAAGTCATCGTCTAAAAACGACTGCGCTCACTACGTTCTACATCGAAATGGACGTGTTCTACATTTTCGCGTTGCATTTGTTTGCCTTTAGGCGCTGTTATATTTGCGAGTTGCATTTCTTTGTTTTTCAGTACTGTTAGGTTAAAATCGTACAAAATGGAAAATTGAATGCAAAAATGAATATATCCCAATGTGAGGAAGTATCAATAGACTTAATTACTAGATTTAAATATATTATATAAAAAAGATAGAATAATCATAAAGGAAAAGGATGCAGAAGATTAGTAGGAATGTGTGTACGATCTTGGACCCCATTTACACCAGGTTACTGTTCATTATCCTAAGATCCATCCATAACCTCTCTTTGGTCAGCCAGTGACATAGAGAAAGAAATATTCGAGTATTCCCTCTTAAAATACAGAAAATAACAGTTACATAGAATCGTAATATAAGCAGCCGATCCGTAGGAGAAATATGATTGTTCTTGTGCTATTTCAAGTGGTCCATTTGTAGATTTTGATAAACGAAATCCCTCCTGAAATTTTCTGTCACCCAATTCCTCGTAAGAACTTTCTCTTTCCACTAAAGAAACTTCACGCTCACGCTCTATCCAAGCAATTCAAGTACTGTACAATAATAATCGTCTTCGAAATAATCACCTGTGGCTCTGGCCGTCATTTTCCTTTACTTGCTCTGCTAATCACTAGTTATCTCCTTTAACCGCTCGAATATGGCCAGTTAGAGATTACTGTGGTTAACCTCCTATTTAAATCGTAACCGAGGTTGATCCACAGTAAAAATTCTTAATCAGGGGTTAGGTGACAAATTTAACCGATGG